>NC_068369.1:20006420-20026420 GCF_020536995.1 Dreissena polymorpha | reverse complement strand
TGCAAATTGTAAACGCTGCACTGCTATGATATATATAGATAAAACAACATTTTTTTGCGTAATTGTCCGTCCCGCTAGCGCAGTGGTAAGGATGTTCGCTTTTTGACCTTTACGACACCGGTTCGATTCCCGCTCCCGGCGCAATGTTATATTTTGTCTGTTTTGTGGTCACCATTCCGGACAGGTGTTTTTTTTCCGGATAATCTCACCCCCCCCCCCCCCCGCAGCATTTGACCATATAAAAAATTATAAAGTATTTCAGTACAAAACAAATACAAAACAAATAGTTGGAAATTGCAGCTATCATTCAAAATTCGTCCCAACTGTCGTCAATCTAATCTTATTAGGTAGGAGTGCTGGACACACTCCGGGTCCCAACATTATGCAGCCTCAGCGCGGAGGTAACTCATTACCTTGGAAAAACACAAATACACACACTGGGTGCAGCCTAGGCGCGTATAGACTCAAACAAGGCAACAAACTCAAGTGCGGGCACAATCATTTAAAATTTACATATTGAATACAGAAATTACTCAACCACCTAAGTGTACATACCATGTTTGATATTTCGTTCGATTGTTATATTTCAGCATATACATGTATAAGGTCATTTCGCTATTAGTTAACTTATCCATATGTTCGTGGGCGAACTCGGATAGTCAAGTGCTCATACGATTGAGCTCACATGGTCCGGCTATGTGCTCATGCCTACTTTCGAGAATCATCATGAAGGTATTGCCATACTTAATGAACAAGAATGTGACCCGCCTCCCAGTTTCGCTCAATGGGTCAAGTTACCCACGGGTACTACTTCCCCGTACCCCTAACCTTTTTTTTCGTACCAAATTTTTTTTCGTACCCAAAATTTTCGCACCCAAATTTTTTATCGTACCCAAATGTTCGTAACAACATACACAATTGTGGTGATATAGATAAACTTAAATTGATGTTTTATATCCATCCTCTTCAAAAGCATCGTCACACCAGTACTGCCAGTACTTTGATTTCACTTGTGGAGTGGCAGTGTGTAATACATTTTTATACATTTTTAACAGTGGAATGTAAAGTGTCGTGGATTTCACATGAGCGCTTAAGCGAAACATATCTGAAGGCAAAATGTCCAGCTCCCTTTTGGACATATTGCATATAAGTGCAGCCAGAATTCGTCTAGCAGGCAAGTCGGTATTCATGGAGCAGGTATGCATAATCACATGGGTTTTTAAGGGTTAACACATGAACGAAAGAATGTAAACACACCGTTAAGAACTTTATGCTTACAAATATCTCAAGTTATTGAAATACATTTGCACAAATATTTAGTGCATAAAAGAAAGTGTTTCTTGCAGTTTCAGCCGATATGTTAAGATTTAGGAAGTAATCCTTAAATACGTCTGAAATCGCTTCCAAAATTTCACGTTGCGTGCAGCATTACTGTGTAGATGAAGTCTTTACACATTGAATTTTTGGCCAAGACCACAAGCTTATTAAATCAAGTAATTCGGATGTATTTCAAATTGCAATAAGCAGCATAAAAACTGTTTTTATGCACTTAGTTGGAATTCTTGAGAATTATTTTTTAAAGAACCACTTACCGGCGTGTTTACATCCATTAAAGATCAATTGTGAACCCCACAAAGTTCCGTGATCATGCACCCTGTACAAATAATCATTTTATGCAAATCAGAACGGAGTTTTTTTAGCGTCGTTGATAAATTAATTGCATTCATTCTTGAATACTTACTGACTCGGAACGGCTAATAATTACAATCAAAGAGCCGCTGAGCCGGCGACCCGTGTATAATAGAACATGCATGTTTTTTCGATTCCGATCAATTTGTAAAGTTGGCACGCGGACGTGTTTCAAAAATCACGAGCGAGACATGTCGTAATACCTTTAATTTGCCGATTTCTTTCTATTTCAGCGTCAGGGCCACTTGGATGCCAGTTAAAAAAAAAAAATACGCATATTCGCAGGATATTATATATCTATTTCATACATCACTTTATATAATATCTACTTGTTACGACGCTTACACATCTGCGTTTAATTTATTACTTATTTGATAAGAACTTTTATTTCACTATGGAGCATATGGTAAAACAGATATGTCACTTGCCTATGGGTCATCAAGGTGTATAGATATTTGTTTTTGATAAAAAAAAGACCAGTGCCATTGGTAAAGGTAAAGGCAGCTTGGTTCCCGTCCTCTTTCAAATTTTTCGAGAGGTCCACGGGTACTACTTCCCCGTACCCCAAAATTTGTTTCGTACCCAATTTTTTTTCGTACCCCAATTTTTTTTCGTACCCCAATTTCCCCGTATCCCCAATTTTTTTTTCGTACCAAATTTTTTTATCGTATCCATTTTTTTTTTGTACCCATTTTTTTCGTTCCAAACTTTTTTTGTACCCAATTTGTTTTTCCTACCCGAATTTTTTTTCGTACCCCATTTTCCCCGTATCCCCCATTTTTTTTTCGTACCAAATTTTTAATCATATCCATTTTTTTTCGTACCCATTTTTTTCGTACCAAACTTTTTTTGTACCCAATTTATTTTGCCTACCCGAATTTTTTTTCGTACCCATTTTTTTTCGTACCTATTTTTTTTCGCACCCAAATTTGTGTCGTCCCCAAAAAAAATTCGTACCTATTTTTTGTTCGTGCCCATTTTCGTTCGTACCCAAATTTTGTTCGTACCCAAATTTTTGTTGGCATAATTTTTTCGTACCCAAAATGTTCGTACACAATTTTTTCTTCGTACCCAAAATTTTCGTGCCCACATACATAATTGAGGTGATGAAGATAAACTTAAATTGATGCTTTTATATCCATCCTCTTCAAAAGCATCGTCTCACCAGTACTGTCAGTACTTTGATTAATACCTTCCGCCAATTTAATTAAAAGGCTATTAGATAGTTGTTTTGCAAGTTGGGGGTAACATCGAGATAAGTTTTTTAAACCGTTTTTCCAGTTTTATAAGACGAACTTTGTGCTGATTCACAAAACAATAAACAAAATAAAAACTTTACAACAATAAAAGTAACAATGTTTATTATGTGAATTCAATTGACATCATATAAGCAATAAAAATATAGTATAACATAATGCGTCACAACACAACAACGCCATTTATAAGCGCTCTTTGATAATTATTTTGAACGTTTTTTGGTATGTCAGTTACAAACAAAATAATATATTTTCCCTTCGAGTAAAGTGGTCGTTTAATGGATATTTTAACAGTGACGACAATTGGAAATAGATCTGTACGTGAAACATATTTCTAAATAAAAAGTACTTTAATGAATTCAAGCAAAACAATTACTAATTTCTTAAAAATATTTAGAGCAAATATCATACTGGATATACATGTATACATAGTTTAAAACTATGCTCGTTTAACAAATAAATAATAAAGAACATTACCATGGTGACATGTTAAGTATGTTCGTATCTTCCGTTTTCATTATGTACTAGAACTACTTTTTTGTTTTCAGAGAAAGCTTCTTTTATCGTACAGTATGGTTACAAAATACCCGCCTTCGCTTTAATTTGTTTGCAGAAGTTTAATATTTAAAAAATGTAAAAATTCCGTATTGACTTGCTGCTTTTTGCTTTTCACATATGCGTACGTATATTTGTAGTGTTAAAATAAACAACGTTAAGAATTTATAAACTGCAAAATGGTAATTTAACCACAATTGTTTGCTGATACAAAATGGAATATTTAATTCGGTTAATACGTACGTGCACGTGAACATGACTGGTTTGAACACGTAACATAAGGTCGAAAATGGCAAACATGTGTTAAACATCATAGCATATAGATGCAGTGATCTTATTAACAACCTTGCGAAATAACCATAGCATGTTTCGAATATACTTGCAAATTGTTATCTATAATTTCAGGCATTTGATTATAGTTGTATCGATATATTTGCGTTAACTTAAAAAAAAGAAACACGTATTTACGTTAATTTAATAAAAGCGATGTACAGAATCTCAACTAATATTTAATGAATTAAAGTTGGGAAAACAGTATACACATAGCTGTCAGCTTTGAATTTATCAAAAAAGTATATTATATCATTTAACTCTATATATTTACTATACAGGTGTCAATTGTCTATTAGAACTGCCATTCCAATTGTGTCATATTTTATATTTTATTCTAAAAACAGAACAGTATTAAGTTGTTACAGTGAGTAATTTGTTCGGAATAATTAAAAACACGCTACTCGATTGTGCAACAAATCATGAAAACAACAGGTTCTTACAACAATAACAACTACCAACATGCAAACAGAAATGAAATCAACAAACAGTCCCTGTAACTAAATAAATAACTATTTTCTAAGGCATTAAGGTACATACGTCCACACGCAAAAACCTTACTATATCTGCATACAGTGTTGGCCAAATAAGTTAGTAACATTTCAAATTAAAATTGGATAGCAAAACCAAGCACATATTACCAACATCTATAAGTTGTATTGAAGCAAAATCAATGCACTTTTGGAATTAAGTATTATATGTATAGTCAAAAGAACGAGTCAACATCGATCAAGAGCGTGAAATAATTGACGTCGCTATAGAATGTCAAACTATGCGGTTTGAAATGCAGGACACCAATATAGAATGTCAAGCTATGCGGTTTGAAATGCATGATACCGCTATAGAATGTCAAGCTATGCGGTTTGAAATGCAAGATACCGCTATAGAATGTCATGCTATGAGGTTTGAAATGCTGGACAACGCTATAGACTGTCAAGCAATGGGGTTTGAAATGTAGGACACCGCTATAGAATGTCAAGCTATGCAGTTTGAAATGCATGACACCTATATAGAATGTTAAACTATGGGGTTTGAAATGCAGGGAAGTTTTCTCTGATGTAGGTGATGTATCGTCGTTTTAAATATACTTATGCCAAGTGCTAAATGAAAATTATTAATCTGTTTGAAAGATAAGATTTTCTTAACGTTTTTTATATGCGGTGACTAGATGTGTTGTGATGTGCACGTTAGTAAAAAGTACATTCATGTGAACAATTTTACTTGAAACAAAAAATAAAACATAAAACTAACATTGTGAATATTAAAGGGGCATATCGACGGTATTTCCCTATAAAACGAGACAAGCATTTAAACGATGTATATTCCCAGTTTTCATAATGATATTTGTTCGCCTATCATGTTATATGATTAAAGTCTTCAATAAAAATATTTAATAGCAAAGTATATTGTTTCGATCAACGCCTCCAATGGAATTCTACTTCACGGGTGCATAAATTCTTTTTTTTTCAATCAGAATTTTGTGTTGCATGCGTAAAAATGTACTTAATGAATATTGTATTCAAAACGATTTTATTATAACGACGGCCTATCCCACGCCTGTTTAAAGTATCCCGGTGACACCGTTTTATAATTTCAAAAATAAAGATATTTATGTCGTTGATTCAAACTAGCCATATGTTTAAGCAACAATGTAATACATTATTTTTATTTATTTATTTATGGAATTAAATACCGCGTTAATTATCGATCTGCCCCTTTCATAAATTCTTTTACTACCGCCACTTATACCCACTATTAATGAAAAACAATTTGCAATACAGTTTTATTTTTAACAAACCCAAATTTATTTAGAAAATCTTGCTCTAGCAAATGTTAAATTTCATGCAAGAACACATATTTGCAGTAAAACATATTTACATGTAAACGTCTTGCTGCTTTTTGTATCATATGGTTCTATAGAACATTGACAATATTTCATGTTCAAACCGTGGCACTACTTTTTCATTAATTAAACAAGACATACAACATTTGTGACATTTAGATTGCACAAAAGAAACAAAACAGTTACACAAATACGAAAAAGGACTTCGCAATGACAGTGTTTCCGACAAAATGAACGAATACACAACTGACTTTACAAGCGGGACTTAATATGGTTGTACGACCAAAGAGCAGGACGAAGCAACGTCCATCCGGTAGTGGTACGCTGGTCGCTCGGCGTCCGCCTGAGCACTAGAAGGGACCTGTAGCACTCTATTGCACTGTCTCGTTAGAAAGCCCGTGACTTTAAACAATCACGAGATAACACGAATGACTAGAACGTCTCCCGCGGGTTAAGTTCTGTATGTCGCGCTTACGCATGCGTATTGTGGCATTTTTATGTGAAACGTAAGGTCGCAATTACAAATTCTCCCACACTATGTAAGGAATTCTGTTTTTAGACATTATGCTTGTATTCAACCACTCTCCCTTAGTGGCGCGCGTCTATCTTGTGTCATGGCACAACGCCATGGAAGTAACACCCAGTGAGTCCAGACCAATTTGACAGTTTTCCCGATTGGAAGAATTAAACTGGGCCTCTCGCATTCTCTTCTTCTGTTTCATTCTGCGATTTTGAAACCAGATTTTCACTTGCGTCTCGTTTAATCCGAGCGAGGCGGCGATCTCAATTCTGCGCGCGCGGGTCAAGTACTTGTTGAAATGAAACTCCTTTTCCAGTTCAGTAAGCTGCTTGTTGGTGAAGTTGGTGCGACCCATGTTCGAGCCGGCGCCTGTCCCTGTCCCCGGGGGAGAGACATGACCTGTCGGGTAGCCGTAGTCCGTTGCTTTGGTGATAGGGGGTGCTGTTGCTGCAAATAGAGAATTTGGTCTGTTAATTTTGGGAAGAAATTCAAGTATCAATCTTATTTGTGTAACTTCAGATTATGTTTCCTCCCGTATGCAATACATTTACAAATCTGCAAAATACTGATGTATGCTAGAAATACTTTAAACTGGTGTAAGCTTTATTAAAAAAGAAGACGTATTTTGAAATACATATAACTGATATAACTTCACTAAAACTAGCAGGGGACTTTGTTATGACAAATGATAACGGGTAAGCAACCCATTGCAATAAGTAGTTCTCTAGTATTTATATTTTATTTCATTAACAGAACCTGACAATTTTAGTGAGACTTTAAGCCTCAGACTGATAGTTCGGTAGGGTTTAGACCGGCGTTGAAAAATACGTAACGCTTTCAAAAATGGCGTTTACTCTTAAATTAATTTAAATAAATATTTACGACTCGATTTTTATGTTTGAAAATCCGTAATGTTTCAAACATAAATTAACGGCATACATGGAGCATGGCTTTTTTGGATATTCAAGTTCGCTGACTGAAACAACAGCAGGACATTGGGATGACAGGTTGGTATTTTATGTTGCCATTGAGGGCGGTTTTTAGCTAAAGTCAAATATATCTCCTCAGATAAAAGAAGCATACGCTTTACGTACTAATTGCGAATAATTTTATTAATGCGATTGAAATGCTAATGAAGCACCGAACGGTCTACATGGTTTCGATTTATGATCGTAATGCGGTTTCGATGTTCGATATATACTCGAAACAAAAAACGATAAAAAAAATGTTCCCAACTTTCCTCAGCGGTTAATGGGGTTTCTAATTTGATTTATTTAAATGCGATACAGTCTTATGGATAGCGACGCAGTTCAATCAGTATGTGAAACAAAAATGTTGCATTAATTAGACAACAAGAAACCGCAGCGTCATATCGCACCAACTTAAGTCATCCCACTACAACGTGTATAACAACAGTCTATTAACTGGTAATCAAAATTACGATATTACCGGTAGCCATTTAACTGCAAAGCGCTGTCATACGCATGGTAGAACTAGTAATTGTTGTCTTTGGATTAAAAAGCTGTTTTTTGAAGCCATTTAACTGAAAAGCGCCGTCATACGCATGGTAGAGCTAGTATTTGTTGTCTTTGGAGTACGAAAAATCAAAAGTTTCCCGAGAATGGATCTAGCTCAAAGTTCGGGAGCGCGCAATGCACTTCATTCGAACGATGCACCATTGTGACACTTTTGGTGCGACGTGGTTATTCAAATATGATTTATAGTAGAGACTCAATAACATGATGTCGACACTCGCTAAAGAATGTGACCGGTAACGTTTTTTTGTTACACCAAATGTTACAGATTAACCTTACGTTTCTATGTCGTAAACGAGACATTTTGAACAGTACGATATGTAAGCAATTTGTGGTCATATATATGATGACCTCATTTGATCTCTCGTTGAGGGAAACAAAATATCGTTAAACGGGCCTACAGCAACGTTTGTTAATGAAAGTGGCGAACTTACATTAACAACTAGGCAATCACACCGTGGTTTCTCATGTTCATTTCTCATAGTTTGTTGAATCATTGATATCGCGTCAGGCAGGGTCAATTAAAGGGATCTTTTCACGCTTTGGTAAATTGACAAAATTGAAAAAAGTTGTTTCAGATTCGCAAATTTTCGTTTTAGTTATGATATTTGTGAGGAAACAGTAATACTGAACATTTACCATGGTCTAATATAGCCATTATGTGCATCTTTTGACGATTTTAAAACCTAAAAATTATAAAGCGTTGCAACGCGAAACGATTGAATAATTTGGAGAGTTCTGTTTTTGTCGTTAAATTTTGTGAAACTACGAAGATTGCTTATATAAGGTATAAAATACTTCAAATATATGTACTCGGCGGAATAGCTCAGTAGGCTAAAGCGTTTTTACTTCAGGACTCTGGCAGGACTCCAGGGGTCACTGGTTCGAAACCTGGTCCGGGCAATGTTCTTTTCCTTTTTTTAATTTTATTCTTGATTTTTTACTGGAGCTTTTACGATCCAATGTTTACATTTATCGATATAAAGCATTTAATGATTAAGTTAAAAAATGCCAAAATCTGTGAAAAGGCCCCTTTAATACACCAATATTGTCAACCGTAAACATTGTCGTGATGTTAGCTATTTCTCCAAATACTCGGAGGTTACATAGTATTATATTTTATTGACACTCTTGATTCGCCGGCCCACCTATTGTTAAATTAATTAACAACACTTGTAAAACATCGTGTTAGAGCCGACATGTCGCGCGAAATCGACCAATCGTGCTAAACCACAAGGACATGACGTCGCATGCGTAGACGACTCGTATATGTTATGCACGTTATATGGAGAATGAACAGTGTTATGCCAGATTAAGTCATGTTTCGCAAATGTCGCTCAAACTTGCCATTTTCTAAGCCATCAAATCACGAGTTTTTATCTCTCAAATTTAAATTAAAGTCGCAGACAGACGTTACAATACAGACATGGCAGGAATCGTACAACGCTTAATTAATATAGAACAATATAAAAAACAAGCGTGTGGATTTATGGATTTAATAAAAGTATGGCCACGAAAACCATGTCGTCGTTTAATTCAAAAATTGTAAAATAAAAAATAAGGCTACAAAAAACTGGTTCATTACGTTCAGCACAAATTATGCACATTAACTGCATTGTTTATATCCATACTATACGGGGAAAAAATAATTTGAGTTAAGTTTTATATTGAACTCGTTTAAAAAATAAACACTGTATATACTATACATGTTACCAGTCGAAAACCTTCATAGGCGATCAGTTGTATATGGACATAATACGGATTACATGGTTAACATTTCGTTATGCATCTTTTTCTTTCACAATTGAGTTTAATACACTAACCTTTACCATAGGAGACGTTTTGCTGGCAAATAAATGTATAAAAACAATTGAAATATTACTGTTTAGCTGTCTTATTTCAAAGCAATTAACACCAGTAATCGTAACGGTTGAAGTTCTGTTAATTTGAATTTTAATTGCCTCCCGCCGCTCACAACTGTCGCCATAAGTAGCGAAGGGACCAAGCGGTTGACAGTTTTATGCCATTCATCATTACATATTTATGCAATCTACTTACATCAAACAATCGTTGCAATACTAAATACTGTATTAAATATAAATTATAGATGAACGGTGTTTTAGATGTTGAAAAAAGCTAAAATCATTGTGGTCTCCGAGATAATTTATCGAACGTTATAAAGAAAATATGCAAATTTTACGCCGAATCGAACGTTTACGTCACATCTAAAAAAGATCAAACAGCGAGCTTACTTTGGGTTCGGTGATTTGTAAGAGCTGATTGAAACCAAAACATGTTTTATAGAATAAGATCCGTATATACTTTATGATCAAATAACGCTTTAAGCCACGTATATCTTTTATCAACTAAACGCAGACCATATATTTTTTAACTTACAAACTTGGAGGACACCAAGCTGGTTTGAATATCTGAATACGTTAGAAGATACGTTTTGTATACAACCGATTGATTTGCTGTAAAATCAATGCCAAAGTCTTAAAATGGAACGCTTGCTCTTAATGTTTCATACCTGAACGCATGTCCGCATGATTTCTTTGCTTATCTTGATCAGGGCATTGCAATCATAATAACTATACGATATACTGTAGACATTGCATATGCATTTTTAGCATTTGGAATATCATACTACTACAAGCGTTCACATGGACAGAAGTGTAAACTTGTACGCCTATGAACGAATACACATATATCCCAAGTGATACCAAGCACAGCAAAATGTGTATGCGATCCTTCAAACAAAACCTAGAAAGAGTCAATAATCCAATAATGTTCACATTCGTTCTCACTACGTCTCGTACTTCCCATATGTTCTCACTACGCTTCGAACCATCGTGTTTATCAATCATGTTTGCGCCTCTAATTATCGTCGACAGCAGTACCCAAGGTGTAGAAATGGTTTGCAAGCAATTGGGTTAGTTCTCTTTAAGATAAATTGAGTGTCTTCAATAATATTTGGAGTGGTTTGTTTTTGGGATTGGAAGAAGTACACATCCTATGTAGGACCAAACTTATAGGATTTAGTGTTGTCTTTCATGAGTTGAACAGCATACGTCATACAGAGGGCCTAACCATTTTGAAAAAGCATATAAGAATGTTGTTCACATACGTTTAATTTTGCTTTTTGCATGGCAGGTATAAAGTTCGGTCAAAATTATCCGAGTGATGTAATAAATTTCATTCATATGTATTTTAGAAGGGATGTCAACGAATATCCGAATATTCGGTCCCGCACCGAATATTCAAATAGTATTTTACAAATCGAATATTCGGAAGAAGAAAAATAAATCGAGTTATTTAAAAGACTTTGTATTCGTGAAATTTATAATTTTTTAGGTTGCGAGCGGAGGTGTTTTTTTTCACAGTTAACTGAAATGGAGAGTTATCATATATTTTATTATAGAATTTCCTTTTGGATTTATCGCATTATGGAACTTCTTTAAAAAGTTAACAGAGCGACGTAATAAAATGTTTTTTCCGACAACTTATTGACACAGGAGAAAGTATTGTTTCCGTTCGAAATGCGTTAGAAAAATGGCCAATGGCGACATACTGCTTCCGGTAGTACTTGTATGCGGTCTTGCGAGTTGTTTACTTTGGAATGGTGTCCAGTGCATTGTTTAATTACACGAGACGACCGGACGGAATATGACACACGGTTTTTAGAAATGATGGATGGTTTCCCGGCACGTTGGTTGGTTGCTATGGCCATTGCTTTATGAATTAGATTGAAAGGGTAAATAGATACATGGAACTGGTATGCTGTAGTAACGATCTTACAGTAAGACAGCCCTTTTAACCCTTCTACATGTATAGTCATTAAATTGACAAACAAACACTGTAGGACCATCAATAAAAATTAAAAGGACCAATTTTGAGTAAAATTGTCTGAAATAACAAAAAAAACAACAATATTTAATCGCTTGATTAATAAATGCAAACAAAAAAACGTATTATAAAGCTAGATTAAATCTAAAAACTGTATAGATACTTGCATATAAATAGACAAATATCTATAAAAATAAATAACCATAATAATAAATGGGTACAAATAAATAATAATATAACTAAATAACTAAACAGATAAATAAATAAATAAATAAATAAATACATATAGGTATATATATATATATAAATAAATAAATTCATACATGTTTTCGATATGTCGGATTTTAGACTATATTAACCAGCTAAGAGATTATGCAAGTAATCTACGAATGCCCAAGATAACGCCAATAACGAGTAAAATAGTACAACAGGAAATCCAAAACCTTAAAAACCTACACATTTTTATATGTACATGTCATGTCGAGTTTTATAAGCCAAGTGTTAATCCACCGTCACCATTATTTTAAGGACGCTTATGTTTGCACGGTTTCGTACCGTTTGGGCTATAAGTTGATTCATTATTTCTCCAATTTTAACTGTTACAGAATGTCAACCCATGATGAATCGCGCGTATGCAAGCCATGGGACCGTAGGGGGACGTAGACGGTGCCGATAAAACTGAGTCCCCAATGGGCTATAAATCATTCGCAGAATTTGCTTTAAATTACGTGTCAATATTGCAGGGGACTTCGAACAGACTATTTTCGTTTGTGATTATATTTGGGCAAGTGGATAATAAACGGGGCTAGAATCAACATTGGCGACAGAAAGATTGAGAAAAGGTTTCTCGACACGCCATAAGAGTAATGCATATTGCAACAAACAAATACACAGTACCGGTAAACGTTACAGATATTCAACGTGAACAGTTATACTTTAACGATTGTGGCAACAATGGCCGGGAAGAGATTCAAAAATTCGAACATGAGCAGGTTTGTTAAATTAAAATAAATCAATAATAAAATCCCGTTATAAAAATCATTTAATGTTCGTATATGTTAGATGCATTGGACACTATATCGGTTGAATTTAAATCTCAGTATAAAACAGATAAGCAAATATGTACACATCATGTAATTATACTTGTATGTTT
The DNA here is from genome assembly GCF_020536995.1 of Dreissena polymorpha. NCBI lineage: Eukaryota > Metazoa > Mollusca > Bivalvia > Myida > Dreissenidae > Dreissena > Dreissena polymorpha. Next base: position 20,013,693 of record NC_068369.1, on the reverse strand, counting down.
AAAATACTAGGACCAGTTTGATTATTTTGGTGCTGTTTAAACTTTAAAGGGGCCTTTTCACAGATTTTGGCATTTTTTTAACTTATTCATTAAATGCTTTATATCGATAAATGTAAACATTGGATCGTAAAAGCTCCTGTAAAAAATCAAGAATAAAATTTAAAAAAGGAAAAGAACATTGCCCGGACCAGGTTTCGATCCAGTGACCCCTGGAGTCCTGCCAGAGTCCTGAAGTAAAAACGCTTTAGCCTACTGAGCTATTCCGCCAAGTACACATACTTGATGTATTTTATACCTTATATAAGCAATCTTCGTAGTTTCACAAAATTTAACGACAAAAACAGAACTCTCCAAATTATTCAATCGTTTCGCGTTGCAACGCTTTATAATTTTTAGGTTTTAAAATCGTCAAAAGATGCATATAATGGCTATATTAGACCATGGTAAATGTTCAGTATTACTGTTTCCTCACAAATATCATAACTAAAACGAAAATTTGCGAATCTGAAACAACTTTTTTCAATTTTGTCAATTTACCAAAGCGTGAAAAGATCCCTTTAATACGGGTTTGCCTGCTCCTTTCCAACAGTGCGGTAGTTCAGTTGATCATAGTACCCAACAGTTGCAGGTCTTCCTCTCTTTAACCACGAGCTTACTAAAATTGGTGTTCACGCTTGTAAAATGTGCTTGCGTTTCATTACGGGATTAATCTAAAGGACTTTCACATGACGCAGGTACGTGTTGCGCGTGAAAAAGCAATAAAATAAGGCGCGAAGCTCGCGTTTATTCATATTTCTATAGAAGATTGACACCACTGGACAATTGTGCTTTCAATCGACCGTGACATACTGCACTTTGAAATTAATCTCTTAAGATTGGCCCTGGAGCCATGTTTCCATCGTTCACTTATGATTATGTTCCGTTTTCTAGTATTAGTTCCGTGGTCCCTGCACGTGACTGCACGTGTTTATGTTGCTGTGCACGTGCTGAGCTCGCCTGTTCGTCTCGCTTTGGAGTAGAATGTTTTTCGTATTAAAAAGGACCATAATTGAATAATTAGTCAGTATTTGAACACCACAATACGTTGCAGAATAATAGTTATATTACAAATACAATGTAAGGATAAAAAATTTAATATTAAATTTTGATAATAAAATAATAATGATACAACAATAAAACATATTTGATTAAAAGTAGTAGTTTGTGGTAGTTGTTTTTCGGGTAATCTATATGTCAGTATTGTTATTATTATTATTATTATTATTATTATTATTATTATTATTATTATTATTATTATTATTATTATTATTATTATTATTATTATTGCTAGTGTTTGATTTTTATTATACTTGCTATTGTTGTTTTTGTTTTCTTTAATATTTTCATTATTATTTGTTTTATTATGTTATCTTTTTGCAAGGTTTAAATAAACTTATAGTACGGTCCTTTTATGATTGTGGTGTCAAAAGGAAGTTTATACACGGAAAGGCCCGACGCGTATTACTATATTTATGTCACTATAACCTTGTTCTGTATACGACTTGAAACAACGCGTAAACGTCCGAAAAGGAAATAAACTCATAAACCCATGACAACCATACCACCGTGATCACAAATAATGTTTTATTCAAATTCACACATTTCTTATATTTATGAATGAAAACAAAGCAACTGACTCAAATAATACCGATTTAACGATTTTAACATGTCAATTTTTATTATCACATCACTGAAATCCTCTTTGAAAAGCTGTCATATTTAGTCCTACTATTTCCCCCTCAACTGACAAGCAAGTGCCCCGAAATTGTTTTGAGCTTGTCATGTCGCTGTTAGACGCTGTCAGTTTCATATCTACGAGCATCTAAACCAACCAACAATGCATGCGTCTGACTTAACACTTAGTTCTGACCACAATAAACATTAAATGACGATTTTTTAACAGTTTAAGGGTTTGAGACATATCAATCAATCCATGAAATGCCTACCAAAACATGACTAACATACTAATGTTATTGTCAATTATCTTATGTGGTTCTAAACAATGTGATATAACTCGGCGGCATTTGGTTCAAAGTATAAACATAAAATAGTAAAACTAGATATATTTATAGATGTATACAAAGTATTCTGATGAAAGTTTGGCATATTTGTCTTAATTCACTACACTATATAGCAACCTATATAAAATGACCTAATGTGGGTAAAAATAACTTATATATTTATTTATTGCACTGTGTCGAAAAGAGCGTTTGCGGACAGCCGTACTACTGCACTACATGGGGAAGTAAACATACACACGCGTATTTACTAACCCCCGAGGCAAATCAGTTCAACGTCTTATATTTGAAATATGTCGAACTGATGATGAAAAACTTGCTGCGGAATTCAACATTTGTGTCATTTGTATGAAGCAACAAATATTTTCCTATGCTAGATTTTCCCGTCGCTAATTAAGATATCATTAAGATATTTATTTGATTATTAAGCCACCAAAGCTGTCTATTTGACGGATCATCTTTGGCGTTCGGAGAGGGTCATCCGTTAAAGGCCTAATAAGGCTGACCATCGCAGCGATTGGACAAACGCCCGCTACATTACTTCAGAGCATCCATCATTCAACATACGAATTGGGACCAAATTAATAAATTATTACGCATTATCGGAATGTGTTCACGACGGCTTGAAAAAAAACAGTTTGTCTACACATACAGCCACTGTTATTAAAATAAACTTTTTATTGGAATAAATAAGTAGGTGGTTATTTTCGCGTATTGACGATCGCCTGAAAATAAACACACACGCTTATTTTGTATATTTAGAAAACCAATTCGTTTAGTTAACTGTATATATTTATATGTTAGCATTAAGTTTTCGTTATCCCAATACGTTAATATAAACGAGAAATGTTAAATCAAATCGATTAACTATCTTGTATAATGGAACAAGTAATCAAAAGTATTTCACTTCTATGAAATTGTTTCTATGAGTAGTATGAACAAATCTGCAGGATTTCCCAACCGTTTACATGTCTTCTTAACATGAATGGGTATTATAATGTACAAAAAATTGGTTAAAACATATTTATGTATTTTGGCAATATAGTGTACATCATAAAAAATCATTATAAATTGGTTAAAATTCTAATTTCGACGATTTTCTTATACCAATTGTTCTGAACTTTTTCTCTTGTCTCTTAAGTCATCAACGTTTTATCTGTTTTAAAAAATACTTTTCAGGTATCAAATACTATCTTCAATGGACCAATATTACAAGTACAGTTATGTTTAATATTATTCAAATGTCTTGGCGAACACAAAGAAAAATCGTTTATCAATTAATTTGATCTTCTTAATTATGTCCAACGCGACATATTTGCTCTTAAGCTATCACAGTAGATTCATAAGTAAATTATTTAGTAAATAATGTTTATCATTTAAAATTTAAGTTCCTATTTCGAATGGAGGTTTCTGTTATGAATACGACAGTGTAATGCAAAAGCCTGATGACTTTTTGAACACGTTTGATAGTTAAGCTGATAAATATATATACTTAATGGAATGGATTGAATGGTCCTCGACTTGTGTATTAAATTCTGACACATGACATACAGACATATAGACAGATTTTCATACTTATATAAAAGTTCACCGTCTTCATGATTAATACACACATAATTCGTTGTCACGTTACTAGGTATAACAAGATAACATTACATAAAAACAAATACTATTCATTTTAGAATACATATACAAATAAATACAATTGTAGGAACACGTTGGTTCTATCAAGGTGATACTGAAGTTAAGTGAACAGTATTATTAAGGATCGCATTTCTTATAACAAACGCTTCTTTGATAAATTTACACACATGATAAATAATTGAGTTGTCTAAGGAAACTAATAAATTGTGTAATTTAACAGATGGGTAGATAAATTGTCCGACGAATTTACTTTTTCTTAATTCAGTGTAACATCGGCATATGCATATAAAATGGTATTCATCCCCGAAAACAAAGTCATTACAACATAGACAATAACGTTCAGTTGGTGGAAAGTTATTCTAAGCGTATGTGCCAGTTTGGATTCTTAACGGGTGTGCAGCGACTCTTAATCTTACAAAAAAATAAGCGCAGTAGTTTAGATAGTAAGTCTAAATATTCTTAATATTCCAAAGAGGAATTGAAAACTTTATACATATTAAATATAGAATTATTGTTCATGTTACCATACCATTCTTGTTAAAAGTGATCGAAAAGTCTACATTTAAACTCGCTAATACAACCATTAATTTGCTCAACGTTTAGATTGTAGACATGAAACATGAAACCTGCAGCAAAATTAAGACCGAGTGTTTATGCTCATTACAGCTATATTCGTCAGAAATGTCCAGAATATTTTTTATAAACCAGCCCTGATTTTTTGGAGAATTTTTGAAATGATGACGAAACAAAAAGACATAAATAAACTAAAACAATCTGCAGCCACTTAAAACGATGATTTACACACAGTTTTGTTAGCAAACAACAGCAACTCTATTTAATAATCAACCCATGCCTTCAGTCAGGTATCACTTGGCGATGATATGTTATTAAATACCGTGCTCTACTGCAATGTTCTAGCCATGAAAGCCATTATTGAATTCCGACCGGTAAAAGCTGATGGCTTCCGGTAAAATTGGCGGGAAACATACCCCGTTTATTCACGGATACGTCTGCTTAATGGCGGCGCAATAAAATATTGCATTATGACAATCGCGCTTAACACCATATGATAAATGGCTCATTTGCATGACATTTAGAATCTCGAAATTGCGGATTCTCGTGCATTATCCGTCTAATATGCTTGTTGTACAACATTGTAATGGTTGCCAAATAGTCGATGAAGAAAATATCGTTCAAATACGCATTAAATAAAACCATAATTGTATGTTTTGCCAACGTTCATCAATGCATTGAAATATGTAATGGTCATAAGCAGCAACGGTTGTGTTTGTTTTGTGTTTACTTGTAGAGAAACTGAGTTTATTAAACCGTTGAATACCTATTAATTAGTTCGAATAAATTACAAGCATCCATGATAAGACAATTGTTTTATCAATATTAGCAATATGTTAACCTGTATGTAAAAAATATGTTGCGTTTTTAAATATATATTTTTCAGATTTTTTGTTTCTAATTTTTATGAAATTGAGTTTGTAAACAAGTATATTTTCGAACATAACACACAGTTAGAAACAATTTTTTTTAATCGAATACTATTTGTCGGTACTTTTACATGCTGTTATGTTTTATTATTGAACACGATTTACGTCAAATACCATTGACAAAAATATTCAAAGCAGAGTTTCAGTAAAGTATTTGACACCCGAAAACAATCGTCTGTCATACGCAATCATAACCGAACGTGAATGTTTCCGCCAGAGACAATAATGACCCGAGGCCTAAGTGCTTCATAGTAGAATCGACAAGATTTTCTAAAAAGCTTCCGTTACAAAAGCAACGTCATGGACTGTGGCACGAGATTGTAATTTATTCGTCAATAATAGCCAGGAATTTCTTAAACCAGTCGTATTTACATGTGAAATGTCACATCCAACATGGCGATTACGTCTTGATGCCTAGAAATGTGGGTAAATTGCTATGATATACAGTTCCATAATGTCGGGTCCCGTCCAAGATCGTTTACAATTTAAAACAATCGTGATAGGCCGCAGAATCTGTAAACATCATCCTGTCCAAAAAGTTGAGAAGTGTGAAGTGAAATGATAGACAGCTTAAAACATTTTTCTATATTTGATATTTTGATTTTCAAACCATTAAGCCTTCTGTATGATTAGTGCGTTGTGCGTATGTCTCGTTTTACCTAACGTGCAATGATCATTATTTAGAAAAAGGTACTCAACATGTGGTTTTCATTTATGAAAGACTATACGTTGTAATCATGTGTTATTGTTGTGATTTCATGCTATATGTTTTTAACCGGTACTGGAAATTCCAAAGGCTCCGTTTGTAACAATCATCCACGAACTCTTTATTGCTTAATTTTAAAGTGTTAAGAAGACCTTTTTGTTGTAAAAAATCCATTGTATGTTTTTCGTTTCAAGTATGTGTTTTTAGTTTTTACTATATAATTCACAAACACAAGCGGGTCTTAAAAAAGCTTACAAACAAGCAGCGCTTTTTATCGGAGGAAGGGATCACGCACAAAACATTCAAAAATGCTTTTGAACAACTATTAAACGAGACTAAAATTATAGCCATCCGTCATAATTTTCACGACTTGGACCATAAATATGGAACCGCCACGCTGACAACAATAATAAAATGAAATCCAACACAGAAGTTCCCCTGCTTCTTTGAGACTGCTCGGGTCTCTTAGGTGATCGCTCAAACTCCTCGATTTGTGTTTTGGCAAAAATTGACAGTAGCAGCGAGTTAATTAAGGGGCCCATTTATCACAAACGGCGGGGCCGTCAAAATGGGCGACCCTTTGCGACCAGAGGCGGATATTCGGAGACAATTTTGTTTAGCGCCGTAAAGAAATATGGTTGTTCTAATCCAATGTGAGGCGCCCGATTGTTTCTCGCGTACATGTGCCCGATGTGGCACCTTCGGCGCAGTGTTAATGTTTTTCTTGGAGTTATGGATTTCCGTAATTGGAAAATGAAAATCGGAAGATGACAGTTCTGGAAAAACGATCGCATGCCCGTAATTAAACGATAACACGTCTGCAGCTTCAAGAATATATCTTGTTGCTTGGCGACGCACCTAGATGGTAATACGGGTTTGGAATGCTCGTGGGCACAGGTATAAAAATAAAATTAAAACGCTTCAAACTCCAGTTATATCAGGTGGAGACAAAACCTAAATTATATCGTATACAGCCAACACAATACAAAAATAAAACCCGTTTGGAAAGTATGTATTCCTTATTCCAAACTGTCTAGCAGAGTAAGACATCTCATAATAACAAACTGTCCGTAAATGAATTGCATGTTCCTTGTATTATGAAATTACCATTAATTAAAAATATTTGTTTGAAACATACAAATGTTATGATGCTCATTTTGTAATTTTTGTTTCATGTACTATTGCAACTAATGACAGTTGACTAACAAATCGGAACATATGACCTGCGTCATGCGAAAAGGATTCTTATGCCATATGCGACCAACTCAGTTCTTGCTTAGCACCAGCCCAGCCTGCGAAATTGTTTAGGAGCGACGCTGTCCGCCAATAAGACATCGAAACCTTGCGTGACTTTATAACTCCTG